>NC_135549.1:2907500-2950000 GCF_964340395.1 Glandiceps talaboti | reverse complement strand
GTGTGAAGGACAGTTTGAGCACAATTCGATCATGGCTCAGTAAAGTATCAGTTGCGATGTTGAAGTCGAAATACTACGTAGTAAGAACAATAAGTACATGTAAAAACAGTTACAGCTTCTGTACTTGGGTTATACCTCAGACCATTATACATATAGTGGTCTGAGGTAATACGTATGATATGGACTGAGAGAAGATTACTGCATATTGTAAAAACTTTATGTGAATTCGATTTCTCATTTTAAGACAAACAGATGAAACTTGAT
This sequence comes from Glandiceps talaboti, assembly GCF_964340395.1. Taxonomy (NCBI): domain Eukaryota; kingdom Metazoa; phylum Hemichordata; class Enteropneusta; family Spengelidae; genus Glandiceps; species Glandiceps talaboti. The sequence continues at coordinate 2,949,736 of NC_135549.1, read as the reverse complement.
TCAGAAGGAAAGAAACTGTGTTTACAATTTGTAGATTGTAAAACAAATCAATCGTGAAGGACCTTACTTGATATTTCATATCTGAGGTGAAACCCTGGAAACGGTCTGTTTCGATCCGATTCAAACAGCACGAATGCTCTGTTTGATTGTATTGTCACGTGATCCGTGACGTTGTCACCAGAGCCCATCAGTGTGAAGAGGGCAGTGCCGTAAGAATCAGCTCCGGGTCCGATTTCCACGAAATCTTTATTCCACTCAGTGTTGAATTCGACGACGTTTATGGTAATTTCTTGGGCATTGGGCATCATAATCAACCATATACACTTTGACCTATCTGGATAATCACCGGGCCAACCAGGTGAAAATAAATCGGCAGCATCGTTGGTGATAAAACTGCCACCACATCGTACACCTGAAACATAATCATATTTGTTATCGGTGATATCAAACTGTTGAACAGAATGGAGATTACAGCCAATGAAATTAAGACGTACGTACGTCTAAACAATGTCGGACGAAAGGTGTAAACAGAGTCTTCCAATTTCTTTACTTGGAAGTTAATTTTTAAATATTATTTTATGGTCTCAATCAGAAGTATATTATTCTATTTGTATTATTCATAATAGTTCAAAACAAGTACAAGTTGTGAAACTGCCAATCGCTAAAACTGACCATATTTGCAGATATACATATATATCTTAGGTTACGTCAGAGGCGAGATTAATAATTCAATTTAGGATAACAAACTTAATTCTTGTAGTTATGCCTCATCAGACCCCCCCCCCCCACCCACCCATTCTGACTTAATTGGCCAAAATTGATAATTGTTTCAGACAGCATAATCACTTTCAAATCAGTATGCAGTACTACAAATACAAAGCCAGTATGTAGTGAGAAAAATACTTTTTTATTAACAGTTTCAGTGCCACGCATTTACTATAGAGAAAATTCTTAAATTTCTCAATTTGTATTTAGAGATACAACACAGACCCATTAAAGGTAAACATCGTTTCTGTCCGATGAGAACTAAAATGCTTCAACCTTAACCCCACCCCCACCCCCACCCCCACCCCAAACTTATTGTTTATCCTACATTGAAATATTGGTCTCGCCGATTATTGTATTCCAACCCCCTCATTAGAAACATGAAATTGAACTTCAATTTTATGAAACATTGGAGAGTGGAAGGTACTATACTAGTACTTACCGTTGCCGAGTTCACAACTGATGCCTTCCCATCCCTTCGGACACTGACAGAAGTACTCATCGTTACCATCGGCACAGTCGGCGCCATTTTGACACGGACTACTATCACAAGGTTCTAAGCACATCACAAGGAGAAAACAACCATAATATTGCGACTATGTTTTATCATCTCAAGATTTTCATTGATGTGTCAAGATTGTTTATTACCAACACAAGAAAGATTAACTTGAAATAGTTCTCCAAATCTGCGCTAACATTTGATAAAGTCATATACTAGTAACAAAATTTAAAAAAATGTTAGTGTTTTTTTTCAAATACATTCCTATTGCAGTTTGAGTAAACGCTGTGTGCAGTAATACAAATTACATGTATATGAAAGCGAACATATAATAATGCAATAATGCAATGCCAATGCCATCTTACACAAGACATTTATTCTTTGTCAAAATGCACCAATAACACATGCCTATCAAAGTACCAGTAAAATAGAGTTTTGAATGATTGAAGAAAAGCCGAAGTATTCACATTTGACGTTCAGATAACCACATTTATGTATTTTTAGCCAATATGACAGACAGAAAAAAACTTGACGACTTATCAAAGTTTGTTTACTGTTGGAAACAAAATTGCCTTCAACCTACCTTGACTGCTCCCGTGACGAGGAAACAACAGAAAAAACACAGACAATATTTGAATCGTCCGAAACGATGACATCTCGTTCATTTTCTATCAACTTGTAACTGAGGTGTCGATTTATCGGAGGGAAAGCAACTATGGTTTATCATATATCCGTAACGTTTGTGGTTTTCTGTGTCAGTGTGTTCAGTGTCACAACAATGATGTTTTCGGAGTCCTTTCAGGATATCCCTGGCTTTGTAATATTTGAGAAAGATGTTCAATGTTCCATAAATGTTTACTAATGGGTCCACATCGATCGAATTAATTGTCTCCAAACTCTTCATAAAATATTCGTTCTAAAATCGCATATCTTCTACTGCCATCAACATCAACTCTCAGTTTGTCAACACTTGTTGTTTTTAAAAATTTGATAAAGACATCACCCAAGTCGCTTCAAATTCCCCAATTGACCACGACATCACGATATGTATTTCGTCAATTTGATGTAAAATAACCAATTTTAGTTTTTTTAACGAGAATGTTGTTTTCATTTGTAATAAAAACCTTGTTTTTAACGTGCGTAGTTTGGTGACAGGTGTACCAAATTACACTGTCACGATAGTCCACCCAGACTTCATCATTCCATCTCCATGACAACAACGCATTATATGTGCTCAAAGAAGGGGTTTTAAAAGAACCAATAAGAATAAAGTAATTCCGGAATTTCCGTTAGGTATATTTTATTTTTTAGTCTAACTTTAAAACAACAACAACAACAACAACAACAACAACAACAACGACGACGACGACGACGACGACGACGACGACGACGACGTTAACAATAGCAACATTGATTAATAGTGACAAATACTCGTACATTTAGATGCAGTACTACAATACACTCTTGTCAAAGTAAATTTGATACGGACGAAAGCGTTATAGAAGGCAACATTCGATATTCGCTATTATTATTCGTTATTTTAAATGTTGTTTGTAACAAACAAACAAGTATAATGACATGCAGTTGTCATGGCGGAGCTAGATCCAAAGTATACAGTCTTCACAATGGACATGTCGTTCACCACACCTGTCGCACACGTACGACCGATTGAATAAATATGTTTCATATAAATAAATCCCCAGGAACTGTAGTCGAATCGATTATCTACATATTAATCTGACGTAATGCAGGTCGTAAATTCACCACATTCACTTTTAAAGGCACTTTGCATGGCTAAAACGCTAACTCCATCAGCTTGCAGTCCTTTATAGGTGTGTTGTTCACATTGCAATGATGAATGATCAAAATAAATATGCTATGCCACTTGTCGTTATCACAGAACATTGTTACATTTTAGTTAGGACCTCGATCACACATGACATGAAAATACCGTGACATCTACAACTGATAATCTAGTTTTTAACGAAAATACCTAAAACTTTACCACTGCCAGATTTGGATTCAAACTGACTTGTAGAACTTTATGTTGGAGTTTGGAAGACTGTTTCATATTGAACACAAGACTGATGGCAATGTGAGCCAAATGTATACATTGTTCAAAATTGGGATCATCCTTCCTGTGATTTTAACGGTGTTACCTTATTCTGGGAATTCACAGGGTAAGTGAGTCTAAAATTGAAAAGTTTATAGCACCAGAGATAGGGGATGATGGTTGAAATGACCGGTGACTTTTAATTAAAACCCAAATTTCGGACATTGCAAGGTGACGGTGAAATTGGGAGAAGAGAATGCTAATTTGATTTGCAAAACCACTTTCTTCAAGAGAGTTTCGGTGTGATAACAACGTTCTTGTTTCAGTACTTGCTTCTTTGAATGGTTAGAACCTCGAAGCAAAGTCCTTCGAGAAATTATATAACATTCTATTTGCTTTCTACAATTAAAATAATTGAAATTGGATAAACACGCTAGAAAAATATAGTAATGAAGCTGAGGCTTGCTTGAAGTGAGTTTTTAGCACGATTTCTGGATTTTTTCAACACCACCGATTGCTTCAACGCAATGTCCTCTTCTATAATTTTAAAACGCTGAGCGATATATAAACATTGACAGAGAACACATTGCTTGAAACATCAGCTTTCACGATCATTTCATCATGATCAGTGACTGATTAATAAGAATTACCCCCTAGAGTAATCGAATCACTTGTGCGCTCATATACCCTTGACACTGGGTGACACTAAAACGAATGACAACCCGAATGACGGAAAACGAATGACAGCATTTCCTGTATGTAAACAGTCGAATGACACCCTTTTCTACATTCAGTTAAATGAAGGACACCATCTGTACTGTAAAACGAGTGGAATGACAGCCGCCACTCTATAAAATAAGTGGAATGACAACACTGTTTACATACAGGAAATGCTGTCATTCGTTTTCCGTCATTCGGGTTGTCATTCGTTTTAGGGTCACCTCTTGACACTGAAGATGAGCTATAGCTCGATTTTCAAGGAATGAAATACTATTAGTATATTACTCCCTACACTGTCGTGTATCTTACAGATGGAGGTGAAACCACATTGCCAAGTACCACTTTCAGTGTATATGATGACAGGAAGGATTCTATCACCACGATAATACTTCTCATCCTGTGCAGTCTCTTCTTATTGGCGATGGGACTTTTGATCTTTGCACTCATCACTATTGTGAAAACCAGAGAGACCCGACATTCAAACCGTAATAGGGCTCAGCCAATAACTGTCAACAACCAAAGACATATTTCGGGTTCACTGTATGTAAGTGACCCAGAATATGGCATCTAGAGAAGAATTGTTACGTTGTGATATATAAAAAATGACGGGGTGACATATGAGAATGAACGACCTTCATAGGTGACTCGTCTGTAATTTGTTGTTGCAAGCAGATTCTTGTTTTTAAAATGTAGAGTCCGTATAATGCATTACTGTTCTCATACTACATACACATACATGGAGATGTAATGCTATTCGTTGAGATACGGTTGTGAAGGAATTTTGAATCACCTATGATACTAAATATATCACCAGTATTAGTTATATATATAATAAAGGGATTCAATGAATTCTCCTTCTCTGCATGTATCATACACACATACACACACTACATTACAAAATATTCAAACTTCATCATTTGAATATATTGAAACCCAGTGTTTAATTTGCCATCATTCATTACTTACTAGACATTGTCTTTTTTATAACACACATTTACACTACTAGAAATAGAAACTTTCAAGCGAACTTCTGATTAAGTAAGTCTGACAAAACTACTGTAGATGTAGGTGAAATGCTGTTGGCATAGTTTTGCCAAGTTGTCAAAGTGATGGTACAGCTATACATATATAGTGTTTTACATGTATTATTTGCTGTACAAGGACTATGATTTTGGGAAGCTTGTAAATGATGACATATGCATACTGAATATGGTAATCACACCTATCATTAAGAGTTGTACATTTTCTTGCCAAAATTTTGTGATGATACCTTATTTCAAAAGAGTAAATCTTGGAATTAAAGTGGGTTTAACTTTCCTTTCAAGACTGCAAATAATATCACCAACAGTTTTATTATATTGATGTATGATGTTAGGATGACTTGATGGTGAAAATGAATGTAAGAGGCTGGACTTTAATATAGATTTCATAGTTCTTTCATTTATTCCATCCGAGTGTGACGTGTTACAGGGTTGAGAGGAAGTCAAGAAAGACAGTCCATTCAATGGCATTTATTCCAGCCGAGTGTGACATGTTACAGGGTGTGAGGAAGTCAAGAAAGACAGTCCATTCAATGGCATTTATTCACGTTTTCTTATGTTGTACAATATGCAGGTGTTAAATTTGTAATGTCCAAATACAATTGTATTAAAATGCTACTAATATTCCATTTTGGTATAAGTAGGTACACTTTTGTTTCTTTCTCTCTAATCAACCTCAGTGACTATTTTTTTTTATACTTTGGCAAATAAAACAATGTCACAATCACATTTTTAATCTCAAAGAGAATAATCAATTGCATATTCATTCTTTAGCGTAAAAAGAACACAAATAATATCTGTAATTTCACCCAATGACAAGTGTTTCCAAATTAGGTAGGTAGGTACAATTTTGTTTATTTTAGTAATATATCTTGAAAAACTATGAATAGTTATGTATATTCATGATTTGAGTAAATCAGCCTAAGTAGTGATAACAAGACAAAATGGTTTAAAGCCCTGTATACTATTTCTGAATTTGCAAAGTTATTCAAAATGATCCTACAAGAACCATCAAAATTACTTGTACAAAAATCAATATTTGCAAGACACTTTTTGGCTCATTTCAAATTATATTTTAAAGTGGAACATGAACATATTTGTTCTCTATTCATTTTTGTCAAAGGGTTGGTTTGAAACAGACATTTTACTTACAAAATTTGCTTTTCAAATGAAATTTTTAAGTCGGGGTTAAAGGTTACAGGTCAGAGGGTATCTAGGTGGGTGGAATCATACACATCATTCACTAGTATCCTTAGTTCCATGGTTTATAGTTGCGGTGAGATGTACATGATTTACAGATACACTTTTGATGTACTGCTATGGGTTTGGTCTGTAACCACAGCATATCAAGCTCACTACACATGAACTCACGATCTTCATATTTTAGAATCATTGGTTCACAGGAGTCAGGACACTGTGTGATTGGGTTAACAGATTCACAGCCAAGCAGTGATGCAGAGGGGTTATGAACAGTAACTGCTACTGGTTCACAACCTGAAACACAGAAGTAAAAATAAGTAATTACACAAATCATAAATGACATAAAGGACAGACTTGGACTCAATCTATACACTTAGTAGTCTACTAAAAGTTCACAACAAGTCATAGAGGTAAAACTAGACATAGATATCAAAATACCTGGAACAAAGTATAATAATAACTATATATTCTTTAATGAAGTTTATCATTACAGTGTTTCCAATTGAAGTATGAACGATAAACTACTACAATATATTGATACATTACTAAAGTAGGTTTATGTCTTCACAAAATTTAGTAGGGTCAGATCAAAGGAGTGCTGCAATTGTGTGAGTCATTACATGTCTAGCAATCTAGGGTCAGATCAAAGAAGTGCTTCAATTGTGTGAGTCATTACATGTCTAGCAATCTAGGGTCAGATCAAAGGAGTGCTGCAACTGTGTGAGTCATTACATGTCTAGCAATCTAGGGTCAGATCAAAGGAGTGCTGCAATTGCGTGAGTCATTACATGTCTAGCAATCTAGGGTCAGATCAAAGAAGTGCTTCAATTGCGTGAGTCATTACATGTCTAGCAATCAAGGGTCAGATCAAAGGAGTGCTGCAACTGTGTGAGTCATTACATGTCTAGCAATCTAGGGTCAGATCAAAGGAGTGCTGCAATTGCGTGAGTCATTACATGTCTAGCAATCTAGGGTCAGATCAAAGGAATGCTGCAATTGTGTGAGTCATTACATGTCTAGCAATCTGGGGTCAGATCAAAGGAATGCTGCAATTGTGTGAGTCATTACATGTCTAGCAATCTAGGGTCAGATCAAAGGAGTGCTGCAACTGTGTGAGTCATTACATGTCTAGCAATCTAGGGTCAGATCAAAGAAGTGCTGCAATTGTGTGAGTCATTACATGTCTAGCAATCTAGGGTCAGATCAAAGGAGTGCTGCAATTGCGTGAGTCATTACATGTCTAGCAATCTAGGGTCAGATCAAAGGAGTGCTGCAATTGTGTGAGTCATTACATGTCTAGCAATCTAGGGTCAGATCAAAGGAATGCTGCAACTGTGTGAGTCATTACATGTCTAGCAATCTAGGGTCAGATCAAAGAAGTGCTTCAATTGTGTTAGTCATTACATGTCTAGCAATCTAGGGTCAGATCAAAGAAGTGCTGCAACTGTGTGAGTTGTCTAGCAATCTAACTTACCACATTTCACACACTCTCTTTCTTGCCAGTCAGGATCTCCACATTTTCTCTCTCTGTATTGAACACCTACACCACAGAAATCAGCAGAACAATCACTCCAGTCATTCCATTGAGTATCCTCCTCCAAACAGCTATCTTCTTTATTCATTTTGAAGGCAATCATTGGCTCTGAAATCCCTGTCAAAACAGAATGCATGTACATAAGGCTTGGTTCATTACATAACATTTTGTAAAACATTCAAAAGTCCCCCACTTTTTCATATGTTATGCTTGACATAATACCATTATTTCTCAATATTTTTCTTTATTTAAATGAAAAATATTCATCACCTAAGGGTTTTGTTGAGTATTTGCCTTGGCTGAACAAAGAAAAATATTGCGGAATAATATCTAATTGTTATGCCTTATTTAGTGTTGTTTTCATCCAATAAAATATTTGAGGCAAGAGTAATGGCAGACAGACTGTATAATGTACATAGTTTATATCAAAGCTAAGGTAGGAATAGGTACAGTCACTTAGACTACATACCATATCAACCTGGTATCCATGATATTAGGAGTGGTCAGTTCATAATGAGAAATAACATACCTTCAAAGTCTTCATCTCTTTCAACACAACTGATTTCAGCATGACTAGTGAACTGGTCGAACTCACCATTGTCACTCATTAACTATGCAAAAATAAACATGTCCGATTTGTTAGGGGGGAATACTACTCCAGGAAATAGAGACATTTTCATAAACTATTTTACATCACCTACAAGTACTTGCGATATTCATTGTGCAACCATGAATATATTATTTCTACTGTGAACCCTCCATGGAGGGTCTATGTTTCCATATACTAACTCCAATGATTGAATGGCCCACACTAAAGGTACCCTATAAAGGCACAAAATCAACCTGAAATCACAAGTAATTGTAGGCGATGTAAAATCATGAAATTACTCTTAAGAACCCATAGTTTATGAAAATGACTTCATTTTATGGATTGGTGTTCCCTTTAAGTTATTTCAACAGCTACAATTCATTATAAGTTTACAACATAAGTCCTGCATAAAACAGAGCTATGTGTACTTCATTTCTGATATGTGTACAACATTCAGTAAAAGTGAATTCAGTAATTTTCAACTTTCAATGCACTACTGAAATGAAAAGGTTAGTACATGAAATCTTTGCCCTACCTTTTTTCTGTTACTATAATAAAATGTATTGATTTTCTGCAACCTATTAAATACTTCCATCAAACATGATCCTAGTTGAATACTCAATGAGAGATTTAAGAATACTTTTTCTTTTACCTGTATGGTGATCTCATCAACTGGAGAGAGTCCACCAGGATAACAGGATGGAGACTGATAGAGAACAATTGTGTTAATATAATCTTGTACATCTGGGATAACACCACGGATTGCAATGTTCTTTTCATCTTTCTCCAAAGTAGTAATATCAGCATCTGAAAACAAAATGATTATCATATTGCTATTATTATACTACTGATTAGGTGAGAGTTTCATTTTATGTTTGGTCATTTCCATCCAGATATAGATATATGTGACCACTATTTCAGAGCAATGCTTCTGTACCTGTGTGTTGACACAATACAATCAGTTAATGATGTAGGAATGAGATAAGAAGTAATTATTATAGAACCTAGCTTACTTTCTCATTTATAAAGTGATACACACTTCACTTAGGTTTGATGATTCCCAACCTGTATGTAGGTAAGAGCTAAGAAGTTACTATTTCAGACCCTTTACTGTCACCAATGATACACTTCACTAGTTTGATGGTTCTAAACTTTGCATAGATGGGAGTTATCTATTTCAGACCCTTTACTGTCACCAATGATACACTTCACTAGTTTGATGATTCTAAACTTTGCATAGAGATGGGAGCAATTATCTATTTCAGACCCTTTACTGTCTTACCTGTGTGTGTTCTTGTACATTACTAAGTTGATTGCCACAACCTCGCATTTAGGTATGAGCTAAGAAGTATCTATTTCAGAGCATTTACCTTCTTACTTGTGCTTGCATGCAGTTCACTTAGTTTGATAATTCTGAGCTGTGTGTGTGTGTGTGTGTGTGTGTGTGTGTGTGAGTGAGCAGTAACTATTTCAGACCCTTTTCTTTCTTACCTGTATGTTCATGCACGTCACTCAATTTGATTGTTCCCATTCTACTATAGACATGAAGTGTCACTATTTGACTCTCCTGGAACCGTTCTTCAATCTTAATCATATTCAAGGGCATTGTTTGGCTTTCCTCCACACACACACTACGAGGTACCATAAGTAGGGGTAGTGATGGCATAAACCCACTTTTGATTGTGATATCCTGGACAACAGTTCTCTTTGGCAGGATGTAACCTAAAATGAGAAGATTGAACAGAATTAATATCTGTTACAGAAGTTTTGAAAATAAAAGTATAAAAAAGGAAACACAGCATCAACAGTTAATGTAATCAGTTTCTTATACGGGTAATTCTAAACATGTTACATTTCAACATGTGTTAACTTAACCCAGGTTATGAAACCAAGATATCTGATAGACCACTGGATGTAAGAATTAAGTGGTGGTTTTGGGATGCATGGTAAAAGGTTATTAAGAAATAATAAATAAATGAATGCTCTATCAAACACCATATTCTTTGACAGGTCATCTTTCTACTTCACTTTATTTAATAAAAATTTATGTTTGAAGTTTGAGAGCATAGTGTGAACTTTTCAGACGCAAATGTCCTCGTGATAGTTCAAAATGGAAGTCACAAACTCAAGACATTACCCTGTTTAGTTATATAGATATAAATTTGTTAGCAAAGAACCCATTACACACTTTGTCCATGCTGAATAATATCTTTCACCAGTGGGCTTGGTCAATAATACTGCCAATATACATATATAACCTTATATTTCATCTCTTACAAATTGTTTATGATATATACTTACCATATGTACGAGTTGATCCAGTGGTTGTTATTCCATATTCAATTTCAACATTGGTGCTTCCCCAGAAATCTTTCAATGGAGTAAACCGTGCTGTTTCTAAGGCCTCAAGTACAAGGGCAACTGGTCCAGCCATATACAACTTGGTGGGGATTGGTTCATGCAAAGCCATGTGATCCATGTAAACACGTAAACCACGTGGTATACTTGGTACAGATAACAGACCAAACTCAGAACGAATCTTGACATGTAGTTGACCTGGTAAATGGAACACATTTATCGGTTTATGCTATATATCACTTCAAAAAATGTGGCTCACTTTAACAGAAATTTTCAAAACCAACCTCAAATAAATCAAAATGTTATTAACTTCAAGAGTTAATTGGTAACGTGTTTATAATATAGATGAAAAATAAACAATAACAGAAGTCTGGAAAGTGAATCTCAAGTGATGTCTCATCAGCATGATCACAGTTGTACTAACTTAATTCAAATTGCCTTGCAGAAGATGTGATAATTAGTACTTACCATGGATGCCTTCAAGAGATGTCAGTGAGTGACTGATTTGTAGATCTGTAGGCTGTCCTTGTCTGGTTTGTACAGGTTCAGTTACTAATCTAAATTCTGGCTTCACACGTTCACTGTTAATACACTCTGGTTTGGTCTTGTATACCCATACTGTCATCAGATCTGCCAAACGATTTGAGGTACCCTTGTACATTTCAATCTAAAGAATGAAACAAATATATACAAGCATGTATAGCACTGATTTTATGCAGAATATGATCTCAGGTCAATAAATATTCTACACTGACAAAGAGTCATTATCATAATTACATTTGTGTATGGCAAAAATAATCATAAACATTTATCAATTTAATAAATACTAACTATCTTTTAGATTTGCCCTGTTGACCTATTGTACAATTCTTAAGACTAGGTTTTCATATGACACAACATATCATCTACATCACAGAGTGGTATATGGTAGATATATCTTACTATACATCAACATTGCATAAGAGTACTTCAAGCATTGTGAACATTCCTGTCATAGTGGTAATGTAAATGTTGATAATCTGCTGATCATACTGTCACTGTGTGACGTATTGGTCAGTTGTATAAACTACAGAATTTGTCATTCTGATGAAGATTGTCAACCAAGACACATCAAAATCTCAATGCTATCCACTCATCATACCCATTCAGTTGAATAACCTATGTAAATTATAACAAACCACTTTTTCTAGTGAACCATTCTCTTAATTAACAATCCAGTTTGTTTTTATTCTCCTCCAATGTTATATGTCAAATTAAAAAAAAATTAATATGCAATAATAATCAATATGAATATAATGTAAAATATCATGGGTATACCATTATGGCAGTCAGAGCATTTCTCTTCACAATTCATTCTATATAATTTGATATTTTCTGACATATTGAACTTACGAAGCAATTTAGCTCTGACATGATAGTTTCTTACCTCTACAGTGAGCTTACAGATATCTTGAGTACTTGGAAAGTGTACTTGTAACTGTTGTAAAACTCTGTTACATTCTCCAATCTCGTTACATCCAAATGTTGGCATGTGTGAGTCTGAATTCTCAACCCAGGCGTCCTAACAGAAATACAGACAAATATATGTGATATAGCATACCACTTCTAGTGTTTATGGAATGTAACTATACACACAAAGTTAGCTACCTTATTGAAAATCTAAGTTCACGCTATTTTGGTGCTTGACTTTTGCTTTTATCAGCATCATCAAACAAAAGTTCTGTGTGTGTGGTTTGTCTGTAGAATAATGGGGCTCAAAACACTGGTATACAATGATGCAAGGGTGGGGGGAATGATTGGGTCAAGGGGCTCTACACAGTTATGCAATGGTGCAGGGGGGGGGGGAAATGATTGAGCAAAGGGGTTCTACAAAGTTATACAATGATGCAGGGGGGGGGGATGATTGGGTCAAGGGGCTGTACAAAGTTATACAATGATGTGGGGGGGGGGTGATTGGGTCAAGGGGCTCTACACAGTTATACAATGGTGCAGGGGGGAAATGATTGAGCAAAGGGGCTCTACAAAGTTATACAATGATGCGGGGGGGGGGGGGGATGATTGGGTCAAGGGGCTGTACACAGTTATACAATGTATGGGATTCTAATATGATATTCCAAGGGTCTTTTAGTGTTATAAACTATACCTACCACGTCATCTATGATTTTGGTGTTGAATCTGAGTTGTAGATTATCTTTTTGAAGTGATCTGATGTACAGTCCTTGGATATTGACCACTTTGTCATCTTCATCAAAGTATGTAAAGTGATTCCTATAAAAATATACAAAATTATATTTGTATCAAAAACAGTTCAGTCCTTGCAGTCCTCTTTCTTTGTAGAAATAACATAGTGTAGTACACATTGATGACTTTCAGCTTCCAAAGTTCACCGTGCTGGTATCCATGGGCAATGTTTTGGCTATCATATTTCCTACTCAAGAGCACTCTGATCATGCAATGCTTCTTTTGAAATGACTGCAATGTGGGTAATAGGAATATGGGGTAGTGAATGAGTTCATACAGGAAAATTAAGATTTTAAACATGACTTGATTTGTCAAAGGCTGTGAGTATACCACCATATATTTACCAATCTCCACAATGTGTTTCATAACCCAAAACAAGCAGAACTATACAAGAACTATACAAGAACACCACTGACTTGAAACACTGGAAATTAAGATTTTGCTACATACAGCAGTGCTCGACTCTTCTGGCCCTTACAAGTTGCACAGCTGATACAAAGCGGCCTGTGAATAGCACTCCTAGTAATCTTTTGTCTTTCCTATAACTCGTATATTGGTCTACGTGTACTTAGGGTATCATTCTCTGCACATATACAGTTGTTCATGACTTGAGACTGTTTCACATTTTTCAACTATTGCTCTAGCAATTATTTCCTGAGAAACATTCTGGCCTGAAATATTATGCTGTTAGAAAATTTGAATGTAATTTTACCTAGTGATAAGACTTTTTGGTGCTGTACGTGTGTTGACATTAATGGCAGCTGACCATTCATCAGTTTGTTGTGGTTTGTCGATCTTACTACAACTTGGTGGTGTGACCTCTGTGACCTTCATACGCATATTGGTTGTCCAATCAGAGCAGACATCGTCAAGCCAATATGGTGCCCAAACACGTGGCCACCAGTACCAGGTCTTGGATGGGAATGGGTACCAAAACCGTGGATACCTGTGTGAGACAGATAAATCCTTTTCTATTCTATATTAAATTCTTTCCCAGAAACCAAGTCCAAGATGTCATAAATAACTTCCCATGCCTACTTTATTATGGAAAACAATATAGGTTTAACTATTTCCTACAGCTTCATTTGATACACTATGTGTTATGATAAACAATCAAACAGTACTATAACAGCCGAGTACGTTATTGATACGAAGTATAAAAATTGAGAATAACACATAAAATTGGAATCTAAAACTTGAGTTTTTTTATTATTATAAATTCCTCTACAAATCATTTTCATTGTATTCATGATTTGACGTTCACTGATGAAATGTTCTTCGATTACTAGTTTAAATTCATAGTATTATTATGTGTTTGTTTTACAGCCACACTGAATTAAAGGTAATGTACACTGTAGTAAAATTTGGGTATAAAACTCAATCTTCTACATCTATGTCAATTCTCTTCAAAGCCAGTGTTCTGCAACTTGACGAGGTTGTCTGGATGAGCTGTGGAAAAAAGTTAGTCTCAACAAAAAATGACCCTATCCCTATGTCATCCTTATGGTGCCACTGATAAGATTGTACTTATTGCAGACTATTCAAACATGGGGTTTAAGCATATTGTAGTAAGGAAAATATGTTTGACAAATCACTCCTAGAACTGCACAACATATACAAAATTGTAATCTTACCATTCTGGCCAAATAAGTGGATATTTGACATCGTTGGTCATAACCTGGTCCCAATCTGCTGGTTCCATCCAACTATCCTCTGGGAAATGCCAGCTGGGTGGCAGAGGCCACTTGGCACACCACGGTACATACACAAGTGAAGACAAAACTTCATTGATAGCCCACAATGAACCTGAGAAGGGATTCAGCAGAATGTATATCTCAGTAATGTATATTTAGGGATTGAAGACAATTATTTGCACCATTGTTAGATTTATGGTAAACTTACCTGTGAATTCTAGTAATGTCCTACCATTGTTAGATTTATGGTAAACTTACCTGTGAATTCTAGTAATGTCCTACCATTGTTAGATTCATGGTAAACTTACCTGTGAATTCTAGTAATGTCCTACCATTGTTAGATTCATGGTAAACTTACCTGTGAATTCTAGTAATGTCCTACCATTGTTAGATTCATGGTAAACTTACCTGTGAATTCTAGTATTGTCCTACCATTGTTAGATTTATGGTAAACTTACCTGTGAATTCTAGTATTGTCCTACCATTGTTAGATTTATGGTAAACTTACCTGTGAATTCTAGTAATGTCCTACCAGTGTTAGATTTATGATAAACTTACCTGTGAATTCTAGTAATGTCCTACCATTGTTTGTATCTACATCATCAACTGGATGGTAGTGATCATAGAAAGACTCATCACGGCCAACTTCATGACTGTTGTAGTCATGGTGACTTGTATTCTTGACTTTTCTATCCTACAGACAAAAACAATGATAAGACAAAATACTATCTTTCCAATAAATTACACTGTGTGATGATAACAATTACTGCTGCTTTTCAAGTGACAAGACATTGCATTGCAGCTGAGTGGATGAGTTGGAGAGAATGCATCCAGCGTGCTCCCAAAATCAATTTCTTGTGATGCACCAAACTTTGATATTATTCCCCTATCACTTACTTTGTGGTATTAACTGACAAGAAATCCATCACTCTGACTCACAACCATTTCAGTCACTTCAATACAAAATCATCCTCAACTCTGCACAGATGAAATGCTAAATATGATGAACATGTATACATAAAGTTTTGTGTCAATTATTAAAAGTGACAATTTCCATCTCTATTCACTGAAAATAAAACATACTTTCTTAAAAGACATTTAAATGGAAGTCTTACTTTTGGCATGAAGACAACATTTGAATGTTCTTGTTTAACCCACAGACTACCACCTTGATCAATGGCAATCTGTACATGGTATGCACCAACATTATCACCATCAACAACTTTCAATGTTGTGAATTGGATGGGTCTACCTTCTGATGTGTCAATGGTGAAATGATCAGGATTTTCATCAAACAAAATAAGTGGAGGATCATTTCTTGGAAGTATTGAGATGTGGAGTTGTTTGGTTGTTATGGCTCGCTGTACTAAAGGACCTTGTGTTTCATAACTAACTGCATGGATGTCAAAACAAGTGTTAGGTTCAGCATTATTCCCTGGTCTGGAGAGTAGAGAATGTGCAAGTCAGTATTAGTTAGCATTAGATTGAAAGATCCCTCAGTGTGTACATTCCCTGAATCCCCCCACCCCCCGCCCCCCACCACCACCACCACCACCATCACCACCACGATGTAAGTAGTTAAAGGTAGTGACTATGGATGGGCACTGGAATTTATTGACAGTGTTGACAACTTCTAAGGATTACTTGATACTTACAAGAATTAAGTATTGTCAGGACTTTCGTTGATGATATGCACCTTGTATTTAACAACTTAATGATTCATAAATAGAAGTATTACTATCTTGACTATGGCACAACAAAATAGTATTTGTACTCATCAAAATAAAGTATGATATCTAGAAATGAATTTGAACTCACTTGAGTTTGAGGTTGGTCAATATATCTGGAGTAAGACTATGTAATTCAGTCTTGGGCACTCTTGTCTCTCCAGTCCAAAACTCCCATCCCTTTGGTAAAGTAAGATGGCAGTAACAACCTCCTAAAATTCAAAATATATGGGACTATAAGATTAAACATAAAGTAAATATGAGCTGTTATATTCGTCTTTTTGTCACTTGGTTCAAAATTCAACGATGATTGTAAAACAAAAAAGAAGAGTAGAGTAGAGGAGTGGAGTACATGTAGAGTACTAGAGTAGAGTACATGTAGAATACATGTAGAGTAGAGTAGAACAAAGTAGAGACAAGACATATAAGCTAGTATCTCAGTGGCTGATGTAAACCAATGTACTTACCTGCCTGTTCATCACACTTAACTTCAGCATTACAATTACACATGCATACCATTAATGATTCTGATCCATCGGTATCATGCAGTGCTGCATTGATCTTTATATCCAATGTTTCATCATTATATCCGAAGACTGAGCCAACTTCTAGTAATGGTGGATCAGGTCGGGATCTCATACTGATGGTAACTTTAGCTGGTTTACTACGTTCCAATTCATCCTCTACAGTATACAAGAAGGACTCAATACCAGAGTAGTGCTCTGTTGGTCTGGACATCAGAAAGTTATTTATGTTAGATGTTTTTTGTATGATGTGAATCATCAATATAAGTGTATGTGTTGTAGGTATAGGTAGCATAATGTATATACTCATAGCAATACAGTATCTATGACAGAATGCATATGAAAGGTACTTGATTTTTAAAAGATTTCACTTTCCAATGAAACAAACTATGAAACTGCTTTTGTATGAAGAAAGTTATTTATAATCATAATGCAGGCAGACATATATCAATGTAAAACCATCTTATACTGTAAAAAATTTACGTTACTAAAATGCTAACCAACCAATGCTACTTTCATCTTATTTCCACTGATTTTAGGAAATATACATGGACAAACCATGCATAGTTTACTATTTTGTTGAAAAGAAAGTGTACATAGCTAAAATAAAGCCCAACAGAAAATTGAAGTATTTCAGTACAACATGTAAAATAATTCTTTACCTGAACATGAAAGTACCATCTTCAGGATTCAACTCAATATGTGGGTTGTCATCAGACTGGACAATTCTGAACACAACATTTTCACTGAGTTCATGACCATAAGGTGGGCATGCAACCAAGGCACCATACACTATGTGGTCTTCATGACTTTTGAATGCTAGCTCTACTGCAGTCAGCCTGTCAGTCTCTGTAGCAACAAACACAGTGACAGTATACGTCGATAAGCAGTTTAGTAAATTAGTAAATACACATTTTTTTGACACTTTACATACTCTGTTCTATCATATTTATCTCTTGAAAAACTTCCTTTTTCTTCGTAGCAGTTTAGGCTTTGTATTTAAGCAGTCTTGGCATATAGGGTAGATTTCAGCTGCTTGTTCTCCTGATATCAGGAATAAATAAGGAACGGGAAAGCAAAAATTATCGAAAAAAATGGATCGATGCGAGGGTATTCAGGGCACGCGCACGCTGACCAGAACCAGATATATATATATATTTTTTTTGGGGGGGGGGGGGGGGGGGGGGTAAGTACACACCATTGTGTGTGCAATTAGCCCAGCACATATAAGGTTCTATGAATAGTAATTTCAGTGCATGTAACTTGTGACCTTCACAATAACCCCTCAGTGGCCAGCAAACAAGTTTCTTGGGTTTTATTTTAAAAAGTGAATAAATAACGTAGAATGGGAAAATAATAGCAACCTGCAGCGATTTGCAACCTACAAAATAGTTACACCAAGACCCGCAGTCTGCACAATAGTTACACTCCCATGGCGTGTGCTGCAGCAGCCCACAATTAACCTGCACAATTGTGTAGTTATACACTCGTCCTAAACTGCAAGATACAGTTTTAATGAGACACAGTGTAGTACTGTATAGTAGAGTGATAGCTATGCTTTGTTTTACACTTCATACATTCCTACTTTCACCTGTAAAACAATTTCTTAATATTAACAGTGCTATTATATAATCAATTTTGCCTACATCATTTACAGGTATAATCCTAACACAATGTCACACCCTGTTTGTTCAATTTACACATTACTGGACTACTGTAAACATCTTTCACCTAATGGTCAGTGTCCTCATCAGGAGCCTCTTGTAAAGAAACAAACAAGTTCTGTTTTCATCTTGTGGTAATTTAATAGTTCAAGGTCTAACCTGTAGGCTGTCTTGGATAGCAAATGTATATCCTATAAGTAAAAGTGACTAAACCATGATATCACACGTATAGGCCATCATTATGCACATGTGGAGCATTTGTTTTGGCCAAATTGCCTAATTATTCAGCCTGCCAAATGCATGAAGTTATATTAAAGTTATTATAATTTACACTATTTACCTAATGGGTATATACATGTACATTAAGACTTCTAAATTGGTCTGGAAGTTTGTTGTTGATCACAATGTCATCACAGTCAATGATATCAACATTCCCATCAAAGGACTGGGGTATTAATTACAACTGACATCTACTATTTGAGGGTATCAACATACAAGCATTGGTAACATACACAGATGTCAGGTCAAACAGCTGATGGATAGTATAAATAGGGAAAACAGTAGCTGAACCTTAGTTGACTTCAACAAAGAATGTGTTGACACAAGTCAAGATCAGTGCTTGTTTTCTGCTGTTCTGAATATTCTAGCTGTTAGTCCTGCTTGCATATGGAGTAAGTCGTCCTGTGTTGAGCGAAATGTGTGCACCGTCTGCAAGCAGGACTATATCTAGCTGTATGATAACATAATGCTGTCAATGTATTTTTAAATACAGAATTTTGTATTTTTCCCATTGTTTTTATGTACCTCACACTCCCCATCCCTTCAAATAAAAATCTCCCCTCACAATTTTTTCACATGAAGAATATGTATATTTATATGATGTCTTTAAAAAATGAATGGGGTTGGTCAGAAATATACATCATTCAATTTACCAGGAGGATTTAGAAAATATAAGAGGAGCTTCACACCGGAGATGTTACCTAGCAGTAGTAATTATACTTTGTAACTTGTAAGTAGGTTCTTTCATATTACTGGTGAGACTGTACAGTACCAGTCACGTCAAATAATGTGAGGTCATTGCTCCTTTCAAAAGATGGACTTTACACAAACCAAATATCTGCCAATCACAAAATGCCAATCACAAAATGCCAATCAACCAGTGTTGATCACCCCTAGTGTTGGCTACTTCCCAAGACATCAGCTGACATAAATAATATACACATCGGAATGAGAATTTTTTGTTTTCAATTCAATTTGTTAATATAACCTGTTTGATGTCATGTTTTTTACAAATAAATAATTACTAATACAGTAATTGCACATATCTATTGAGTGTACATACACCATTCATGTCAAGGCTATAATCTTATCTTTTTGTGTTATAAACATAGTCAATGTCCTCAACAGCAAACAAATACACACCTCTACTGTGTAACTAAAGTAATCTAGATACAAAACGAACCATATTTTGAATGTACAGTAAACTAGTGTTTTGTTGGAGGTAAAGATTAACTGTCAAAATGAACAAGATTTCACACGCAATGTTAATTAATGAATTAAGAATTGTTGTGATGTTAATTACATAATATTGCATGAAATGGAAAGGTGGGAAGGCTGCCAGTGACTGTGCTATATGCTAGAACCAACTCAACATGTAATCAATCATACTGAGTATCAGGAGGAAAAAAGTTATGCTCCGAGGAAGTTGATATTTAAACTAGCCAACAACTAATATTTACTTCATAATGTTTTGCATCTTGATTGTAATACAGAACAACAAGAATTCAAGGCAACTTTCAATGATGTTTGACAAATCCACCTGGAAAGCTGAAGTAATCATGCAAATATGTACCAAGATCCTGATGACGGCAAGAATTATAATAACTTCCTTTCATAAGTTTGTAAAATGGCTAAAAATAACTTACTTGGACAGGTTTGTGCAGTAGCAACAATGACACAGAGTGCTATAATCAGTAGCTTCATCCTGCTGAGTCAAGCAAGAACTGAAGAATGACTGAACCTTGTACAATTTTTATGCTACATCATTTGTATATATGACACTATTGTATGCAAATCACTTCATCCACAGGCTGACGGTATATAGCCTGATATCACTAAGACCATTCAAAACAGAATTGTTGTACTCATGCCAGAAGATACAGAATATCATATAACATAGAAACCACACTGCCATTAGGAATGTAGAGTGTTATACTAAATTTGATGACCAATGTACAAAGTTTTACTAAAAAAAATGATGTAACACATTTGAAAACTGGGATAAACAAGCAAAAACAAAACATCATTATTAACACAATATTTAAATTTTGACTGATTATAATTAGTAACATGAAGACCAACTTTTTTTTTAAAATTAATTTTTGTGCTGGGAATTGCTCCCAGCTATGCAGACAAATACACAAAAACGCACACAAATGCTACAGAAATCCATTCGGGTTTGGGACTACGTGACAGGGCTATATTGCACTCTCTATATCATGTTGCTGTGGAACTGTCAAGGCCTTCCCAGTCAGTCAACAGGCTATTCCAGAGATACCTAAGGCCCGGCAAACATTGCACCTGTGGGCTCTGTGTGAGTAATCATGAGACTTATCGTCCCCGACTTTACGAGTCATTATTCCAGGAGTCCCCCCAAATTCACACTCGTCTTGTGAGTGAGACACAGCTGAGTGACACAGCCTACCCATCAAGCCTGTAGAACACTCACCCTGGGTTTGAGTCGGTCACAGAAAAATCTGTTCTACAAACATTAGTCAAATTGAGGTTGAGTGTTCATTGAGACATCCATCCATCCATCCATCCATCCATACATACATACATACATACATACATACATACATACATACATACATACATACATACATACATACATACATACATACATACACACATACACACATACATACATAAGACATGCATGCATACATACATACATACATACATACATACATACATACATACATACATACATACATACATACATACATACATACATACATACATACAAAACCAAACTTTTTATCTTGAAATTGAATTTCCTCATAACATGATGGATGTAGCTTATTTCAAAAGGAAGAGATAACAATGAATGCAGCCTATTCCCAAAGTAATTAGTAAAATTTGAAATTAGGTGATAAAAGTTGAATCAAAGTTTTAGGGAGCCAGGTGAGTACGTACGGGAGGGGTTTCCCTCTCCCGTCCCTGGAGATTTTTGAAATTCAATGACTAAAAGAATGCTTTCTGGTGCTATTTTAACATGTCAAGATAGTAATAATACGACATAAAATTTGAGAAGCCCCCTCCCCCCCCCCCCTTCAGCACCTGGTGGCATAGAATATAATACATCTACAAATAATAATTTATTACTGTATAGTCTTATCCATATTTGGTAAATGAGCAGATCCAATTTCAATGTCAATTTTCAATGGGGAAATGCTATTTGACTACAAACAGTAAAACACGTTCCCTAAATCATCGAATTTGTTCATCCTTTATTCATATTCATATTATGTACAGCTTTGAAGGCTAAAAGCCTATGAGCCGATCAAAGGTAAAAAAAAAAATCAAATGTTCAACAGTCCATAGTCCAAAGTTCCACGAATAGTAACATGTATATAAATCAAACACTATCCAAGTTTATGTTAATGATGTATTTGTATTCAGCCCAGTGACTGTCTAGAGTGTTTTTGAAAGAGTTGATAGTATTCGCTGTAACAATTTTTGTTGGCAGTTTATTCCATGCATTGATGATCCGGTTTGGAAAAAAGTTGGCACGAGTTGACTTCTGACACAAAGACTTCCGAAGTTTCAATGGGTGGCCTCTCGTGGCACTATGTGTTTCGCATTGGAAAAAATGCTGGTTCGCAGAGTATTTACCATGAAGATACTTCCATACTTCTATCATATCGCCCCGCATCCTTCTGTACGACATACTGGGAATATCTAAGCGTGTCAAACGTTCACTGTAGCTCAGGTCTCTCATTCCTCCAATTAATTTTGTTGCTCTCCGTAACACATTTTCAATTAAATTGCAGTCTTTAACAAAACGTGGTGACCACACAACATTGGCGTACTCTAAATGCGGACGCACAAGGGCAATGAAGAGTCTTTTCAGTGATTCTTTGTCTAGATATGTGAATGATCTTCTAATTAAACCGAGTATCTGATTTGCCTTATTTGCTTGTTTCTGTACATGAGGAGAAAATTTCAGTTCTGTATCAACGAAGACACCAAGGTCCTTTTCTAATAAAGTTGTCTCAAGTGCAGTCTGTGTGTTTCCACTGTCCATGGTGTACTGGAAGCTTGTGTTGTTATGGCCCATATGCATGGTTTTACATTTAGAAGCATTGAACTTCAATTGCCATTGATCAGACCATGTCATTAAGTTGTCAATGTCATGTTGGAGCATCTCACAATCAGCTGTAGTTTGCACTGTTCTGTATATCTTGGTGTCATCAGCGAACATAAGACAGGAGCTATGAAGGACTGAGTCAGGTAGGTCATTGATAAAACAAACAAAAAGAACAGGACCGAGGACACTGCCTTGGGGAATTCCGCTAGTTACTGGAGCCCATTTTGATGAAAAACCATTTATTAGTACTCTTTGTTTACGATTTGAGAGAAATTCTTGAATCCAAGAGAGCACTTTACCATCGATTCCATATGCCTTTAGTTTGGAAAGAAGTCTTGCATGAGGTATAGTGTCAAATGCTTTTGCAAAGTCTAGATATATGATGTCGACAGGTTTGTTTTCATCAGATGATTGTGTCCAGTGATCAAGTGCAGCAAGTAGATTAGTAGTACAAGAACGGCCACTTAGAAAGCCATGTTGACATGGTGATAACAGAGTATTTTTATCCATCCTTGCTATGATGATGTACGCCACCACCGTTTAGAATTGACAAATTTTGTCGTCTGCATGCGAACGTTACCTGCACACGATATACATTTGAAAATGTTCTCGTAAATATCTACCAGGCAATCACGTCCCGTTGTTTCGCGTAGGGGTCGTCCAATATTTACAAATTTGGCACTTTATAATACATGTTGCTGAATGATTACAAACACTGACAGCACGTTGTCTTGTGGGAGTCGCCATCTTCTTTAGTTGATTCCAGAATATGAAGGGTTCCGTGGACCTAAGACTGACGAAATGTGCTAGTTTGTTTTACTTTGTTTATCTGATATAGCTTATAAAATAATCAGGAACATAATAATATAATATTGGAATGGTGGAAAATTATTGAAAAAAGTTCTAAATTTAAACTTAAAAATGGACAATTTCAAAATTTTCCAAGTTAACATCCCCACCAGATAAGTAGATTTACCCTTATGGCCTTTGACCTCTACTTTCAACAATCTGTGGTACTGGTAGCTCCTGACTCGACCACTATTGTTACTAGTAGTAGTAGGAACATTTAGTGTATATCCTGAAAATGTCTGCTGGAAAGGCGTTATGCACTAGTCTCTTGCGATGTTTTCCAGAGGACATGTCTTTAGCATTTGCCTATGGCTCTGCTGTTTTTCAACAAAAAGGATACAACCAAAAAGCAGTGAGTATAACTATGTAAAAATGTGAGTCGTGAGCTTGTTGAAGTTGAAAGGCAACAAAAGTGATTTCAACATCATCAAATTTGGCATCTTCTATGTTCATGTATATGTGTCTGTGTATTTGAATATATATATATATATATATATATATATATATATATATATATATATATATATATATATATATATATATATATATATATATATATATATATATATATATATATTATATATATATATATATGTGTGTGTGTGTTTTTATATATATATATATATATATATATTATATATATATATATATATATATATATATATATATATGTGTGTGTGTGTTTGTGTGTGTGTGTGTGTGTGTGTGTGTGTGTGTGTGTGTGTGTGTGTGTGTGTGTGTGTGTGTGTGTGCTGACACCTTGATCTCCTATCAATATATCTTGTGGAGGCACATATATCGAGTATGTTATCTGTTATTATCCATCCCATTGTTATAGATGGTGTATCGTCTTTCTTTCATTTCAGAATAAAATGATTGACTTCGTATTTGCTGTAGACAACCCTTGCAAGTGGCACCAACAGAACTTTGAAAACAACAAGGAACACTACTCATTTCTCAGATACTTTGGAGCTAAAAGAATTACAACAATCCAGGAAAAATTTGGAGCAGGAGTTTATTATAACACACTAGTCAAAATGGATGATCAGGTACAAGAACACCTTATTTGGAATACATTTGCCCATTAGTCATTGCTGGTAATATTCACAATGCATGTATTTGCTAAATGGTGGTAAAAGATGAAATCTACCACAGTGACAGTTACTTAAGAATTTCTGGGGTTTCCTTGCAAACAGGATGATTCAAGATATGGAAACCTAGATGCAAGTTTTACCAGATTACGCAGGGTTCCCAAACCATAATATAAACACTTAAGGAGGGGTCTGGCTTCAATACGATTGCTGAACTTCATTTTCACACTTCTAACAAAATTTCAAAAATTGTCATGCCTTCAATGATAACAAGTTCTGTATTTACTACTGAGATGTTGATAAATTGATTAAAATTTACTTCTAATGTGAGATACAGTGCTGGGTTTCCGGTAGTATTTTAATGTGTTTACCATCATGATTTTACATTGTATTGATCATAATGGTATGACAGCTACACATTTCATCATGGTTTACATCATATTATATAAACATGTCGATGTTGCACTTGTGAAGTTTGTTTAGTGGGAGGGGGGTGGGGTGGGGGTGGGGGGGGGGTTGTCCTAAACTTATGATGTTCGCTTATTGAGCTTATGTGACATTGTGTGATGGTTCCTTAATGTTGAACTGTTTACATGGCTTTTTAAACAATAGAGATTTTAGATTTTTTTAAAAAGACATTTGTTTTGAAATTTTAATAGCTCATGAAATATGGTGTTGTAAGTACAAAAGCTCTTCAGGAAGATTTAATGCAATGGAAGACCCTGTATCTGAGTGGAAGATTACACAAACCAGTAAGTACACTGCAAAAAGACTCATTCATTTTGAGAATTTAGCGTACCAACTTTGTAGATTTTCTGATTATGTAGAATGGGAAGGATTTCACTGATACCTAAAAAGTCAGATTTCAAAGGAAATTTTCATGTCTCAAAAAAAATTATATTTCAATTTTTAGAAATTGAGAGCTTCATACTAGTAGTTCAGTCTACTCCATGTTTTCTGTGTTTGTACGAGTACCTGGAGTGTAAGTTTATACTTGTTTGTGTTTGACTTTACCAGGTAATGATACTGAAACACAAGCCAAGTAGGCTTCTACAACATGCCTTACTAAGTAACTTAGAGGGCGCTGTGGATGTAGCTTTGTTAATGCTACCAGAAAGCTTTACTGAAGAACAGTTGTATACAACTATAGCAGGGCTCTCATACTTGGGTAAGTGGTGTTCTTCTCATGTTGCTTTGTAATGGCACTGAGAAAATGTAACCCTAACAGTGTGTCCAATCAAGTCAATTGTTTACATGATACTATTATAGTATTCAATTAACCTTTTGTTCTGAACACAACTTGAAAATTTTACCTGAAATTTTTGACTGCACACTTCAGTCTTTGTCAACAGATTGACCCACTATTCAGTACACATGACCTTACAAGTTACAGACACATGAGCCTAATAAGGGGTCATAGGTGCCTTGAAGTTTGTATCACCCTCCATCTCTGTTCAATGAATTTCCATTTGAAGGTTACAGGATATGTAATTGATTGTTACTCAGTTGTAACCTGCATCATTTGGTATTGATTTGCCTCATGCACATATTTAAAAAAAATAATACTATGAATGTAAATAAATACTCAACAAAGTGACTACAATTTATGAAAAAATTAAGCACATGTAAACACTGTGTGTACATAGTATACTAACTAAAGTTGTATTAAAAGTTATGAGCTATTTGTAATAGCCTTGATTTTATAGGAAATATATCATTTTTAATAAAAGTAATACTGGTATATAAACATTGACAGGAAATTGAATCTAGTAGTTCATAAATATTTAATATGAAGTGAAATACTGGTAGATCTATAAAGGTTTACAGGAAATTATTTGGCAGTAATCAAAAGAACTTTTGATAACATTTCTTTATATGTGGCATACCTGTAAAGTTTATATTATTAGATATGACTGTTACACACAGGAAAAGGAAATTAAATGATGATGATGTTGTTCCTACAACTTTCAGGAGATTTCCGAATGACGGTTGGAGAAGATAGAAACAAAGTTAGTAATATAGTGAAACCAAATCTTGACCATTTCCATGACCTTTATTCACCTATACTGACAACTATGGATAGCATTGAATGGAACAAGGAGAACACAATTATTGAAGTAAGAAAACTTTGAAGATATATATTAATATTTATTTATTACCAGTATAGTATAATGCAGTGTACTGATTATAAATTATTGCATGATACAAGGAAAAGAAAATAAGAGGTAGTTGACTAGCAACTAATCAAGTCTCCACTCGAGTTTGACTCAAATATTCTTTCTTGATCTATGATTATTAATATTACAATACAGAATGTTCATGTTCATAAAAGTACCACATTGACTTTTGAAATAAATCGTTTTAAAAATTATGGCAATTATTTCATCTGAAGACACAGAAACATTTATACAATTAGAAAAGATAAGACCGCAGGATATAAACCTGGCAATTTATTTCCTAAGCAACAAATTTATAAAGTTTATGAACTTGTAAGTTGTACATCAGCAAGAAGAATACTGTGAATACCTTTTAAAATGCAGAAAAAATTACATTGCGAAGGATATAAAGTCAGCTTGTGTCCCTTTAACAACCCCAAATAGCTGACATACTTGTACCAAAGTAGCAAACCTGGTAGCTTTGCTTGATTACATGAATGTATTATCCTCACATTCACAGCAAGACAGAAGTCCCAAACAGATTCTGTCATTGATGTTCAAGCTTCCTAAGAATCTACAAACAACCATTGTGAAGAACATCAGTGAAAGAAATGAAGACATTGAGGAAATCTTTCAAAAGTTAGCATATAGTGGTACATACAAGGATGCTGTGGTTGAAGGTGAGTAGACAAAATCATCAAAATTGATCAGTAGATGTTATATCTTTCCTTATCCATTTCTTTTTGCACAAATAGAAGGAGTATGTTCTGTTTATGATAATGTTTAATTTCTTCTTTTAAATAATATATTTGAATTCAAGTCAAATTACAACTAAAGGCTTGTTCTCGGAGTCTTAGTCAATCTGCATTCCATCTGATGGCAAGATACACTCTCTAGCTTTAGGAGTCTCATCTAATGTGCAAACACTGTGGTGTTGTTGTTGTACTTCATACAATATACCATAGATACCATAGTGAGTGCTCAGTGTATCCTCTTCTCTCTATGTAGGTGTACAGACTATAGTTAACACATCAAGTTGGTCTCAGAGTCTGAAAACTATCTTGACAGCAGGTAGGGTAAATTTTTACTGAGATTTATTTTAACTGATCAGGTACCGGTATTCACTATTTTTTTTATGTATACTCAAGTTTTCAGAGATCAAACAAAGTTCAGTTTAATACTACATGATCACACATTTTTGGAAAAATGAGGCATGTGATGATAACCCATGGAAGTACACTCCAAGAAGCTGATGAGATGTTGGCAAATTGGAATTTGTTTTAAAAAAGAGAGAGAGAATATGGTCTGTTTGGAGAAATGGTTTTTTTTTGCAACTATGAACCACAGACCATTCATTCTTTCTTGTCATAGTATGTATATAATCATACATCATGTGATTCTAGAGGAGGTAAAAGCTTTTGAAACTTGGGTAGATTTTGTCTCTCATCCCCTTTGAAAAACATAAATGCAGTGATCACTAATGTCAGTTTGTATGTGCACATAAATTTGTAACAGACCAATCGTACATTTGAAATTCATAGCATTTGTCATGTTATCAACACCAACTTTAAAAAATGTGAACAAGTTGAATAGGGGTAGATGCATGTTTAAAATGGACTTCTGCTGACTTTTGAATACTATGATATTTACTTTCAGGTGCCGTAAAAAGTATCAAATATAGCAGTGAGAAACTGAAGAAAATGTGGAAAGGATGGAAATCAAAGTGAATGAAAATTAAAGACACATTGTTCTGGATTTGATGTGTGTGATTTTATTGGTAGGTGTTTTGTTTTGAAAAGTTGTGTCACACGCAAACACTATGCTATGAATAGCTTTTGAAAATGGCTAATTGTGGGCACTGGTCATATGTTTCAACTCAAGTTCAGAAGAATATCCAGAAATATTAGTATGCGCTTACCTGTTTTCAGTGTATCATGGTTAATATGAGCTTGGAATCCATACCTAGTACTGTTTTTATCATACAGCACAGTGTGGATATTCGATGCACAGGAGTTTGTATCTATTCTGTGATTATGAGATAAAAGTTTTGTAAATTAACTGAAAAAACTGCATTGAATGAAACAAGCATGACAACCATAAAGAGGGTAAATACAAGTCTATTGCTGAACATATGACATGGAAATACACATGTAGCAAATAGAACATTACACTGTGTATCAGCACTGTCTAGCAGTTCACTACTAATACATAAACAGTTGCTATGCATGTACAGTGATGAAGGCAGCAGGTGCATTATGGATATGCACGATGCTTCTAGTTCTGTGCTATGTGATTAGGCTTTTATTTATAAGCTTAATCATGATTGACATACTCATTTTGTTTATTACAGTTCTTGTATTATCGTTCTATTAAGAACAACATAGATTTGAACTCCTGTGATTCATAGCCCAGAATGCATTCTGTTTTGTTCTATAGTATACTGTAGTATGGTGTAGTATAGTCTATCTGCTAGACCTCGGTTGTTCTTCCGATACAATACGACACACGACCAAACATTGCTATCGAGGATGGAACATCAAGCCCTCACTGCGAACTTTGTTCGCTTATAGTATCGAAAGAAAGCCTGAACGTCTAGCAGCAAGAGTAGGTGTAGTATAGATATTTCTAACTAGTATTCATCAGTATGGAGTGATCCAAAGGAGTTAATGGCTGAACTACTGGATTTGCTCGTCCCTGTTAAACTTGAATCTCATCTTATACATGTATTTGGAACAGTGCATACAGTGTAGTGGCGGCAGCTGTGTACAGCGCCCTCTCTGCTGGAGTACTCCATAGCAACAGTAAAGGCCATTACAAGTGTACAATCTCTCAAATTTCCTGTCAGCACTGTACTGATTTAATTGATAGTGCAACTGCATTTCACTTGTTCAGGGTCACTTGTTTCTTTCTTAGTAAATACTTAAGTGAGACCCCTTTCAGTTGTTATGAAATGTGCTATGGTTGACAGATTTTGTCCTCTGCATGTACCAGACATTCACCTTTACATTCAGGAAGTCATTGAGTAGGTGAAGATCAGTACCAGCATCATATCAGCATTTGCTTACTTCAAAAGTATTATATGAAAAAATAAAGTGTTCACTTGTACTTAAAAATACCTGAAATTTGATATATAGAGCAAAGCATATATAAGCCATTCTTACAATGCCTTCAAGCTAGTTAACTACTGGAGGCTTTTTATCAATTGTCTGGACTGTATTGCTACCATGCAACAGACATGTCTGAAATACCTTGGAGTATACACATTTCAAGGCTCTTAACTTTAAGTTAATATGTAGATGTAGATATCAGCTGGGCTGACATATAACCACAAAGCTAAATAAGTCTGAATAATATAGATACATTTTTTTTTTATAAGTGTTTTATTTCGAGAGAGATAAATTACAGCAAGACAAGTGCAAAAATAACACATGGCACCATTGAGAACATCTAAAATAAGTTGAAAAAAATCAGGTACAATGCAGAGGTAGGGATCAAAATTGTCCCATTTTGTACAAAACTTTGGAAGACAGTTTTTTCTTTTGGCAATATGGCATTCAATCTTTTTTGCAAGTCTTATATTTAATTTCACAATATTAAAGGATGGTATAGTTTTTGATAACTTATATTCATAAATGGTCTTTTTTGTTATCAATATAATGTGGTTCAACAGGTGTGAAAAGGAATTGTCGCCTAAAAAATCTGTTTAGCTGACAACAATGATGGAATTTGTAGGGCCATGCCCCACAGTGTCAAGAGACTGTTCCAGATAATGGTAGTACCTGTACATTCACATTCCACAAATAAATGAATAAGATAGATACATAACAACTCTTAATTTTGACCACAACAATGACATCCTCCCACCTCAAATTGAGATAAAATTTCCTGAGGTGTTTGGGTGAATGGGCTCATTACTTTGTGAGTTGTACAACAAGTTGAACAACTGAGCTAATAATCCACCTTTACTGTCAGCTATAAACTCAAGAAGGGTATTGACCTCAGGTTAAGGGTCATATGTACTCTTGATAGGTGTTAATGTTGCTATAAAACTACCACTTTGGAGAAATAGAGCATGTGGTCTGGCTACACCCATTTGTAATGATTTTATGAGTGCCAATGAAAATTTCATAGCGTTTTGCATCTGGCTTGCTGTAAGTGTAATAGATGTCAAACTAAAGGTCAATGTTTTGGGTTATGTTTGCTACCAAGGTCTTCTGAAATGTCTCTGATCAGTTACAATTTAAATCATAACTGTATCATTATCTCAGTAGCAGCCAACTTTGTTCATTTTTTTCAGGCTCCATGTACATAATTGACTAGCAGAAGACTCAATTTCCCCACATGATTTTAGTTTGTCAGTATTCTGTGAAATGGACAGCTAGATCTTTAGATCTTATTGAGTGAGTGTGTGTGTGTGTGTGTGTGTGTGTGTGTGTGTGTGTGTGTGTGTGTGTGTGTGTGTGTGTGTGTGTGTGTGATGGAGTTGGTAACTACTTCTTGGAGTGTGTTAGCTTTTGAAAAAAATTGTAACAATGGACAATAAATCTACTTTTTGAAGTGGTTATGTGTTTAAACGGTCCCTGTAGTAACAGATGTTGTGATATGAGCAAAGGTACTCTTTATCAATCAATGTTTAAATGGCTGTGTCTGATCTGACTGTATGCTAGCTTCAGGAAAGCATTGAAACCATGCATGTGCTGAAACTGAGTCGCATGTAGTGCAGTGATTCTTATGTTGAGTCTGTCTCTTGGTGTTGGTATTGGGTGGTTACCAGTATGTCTTATAAATTATCATGAAACACAATACAAACAAATGTACATGTATTGTTTTCAACCCAGTGATATTCAAGTTATTGTCTTCTACAAAAAAGATAAAATCAAGTTTATTGTTTTCCAAGGATAGTCAGATAGTGGTAACTTTTTCATCCAAAGACTATAATAACACTGATGGTCCGGCTTCCTTTCAAAGAGAAATACATTTTTTGTAACTTATTCTTTGTCTTCTCTAAAATCACATACTTGACATTAATGTGGAACATTGAGGAAAAAGAATTAAAATAAGGCAAAAAAAAAGAAAGAAAAAAGAATTGTTTCTGGTTAGGATAGTTCATCTATAATGGTGCGATGATGTGATTTTTTTTTTATTCTCAACAAACCTGTCACACTCAATCTACTATTTATGACAGTTACTATTCTTTAGTACTTTAGAGCAAGTGTGTATGTGAGGCAGTTCTCATTTGCTTGTTCATGATTGGCTCTGCAGTTGTCTTCACTGAAGTAGGGAGGGTTATTTTTGTGTTTCTCCCCCAGATCTGCAGACTGCATGGGCTGGACAAACACACACACACACAAAAAAGACCGACTTGAGGGTATTTAACTGATGGACATGGTAACCAAAAACAATTCTTTCTTTTTTTGGCCTACTATATAAATGACTATGAAATCAAATAGCTGTACAAATAAAATGTTAGTAAATGATAGAATATAATAAAATCTGACATTTTCATCTTAGAATTTAAAATTTCCATATCCTAATTTAAGATTTCAAACATGAATAAGATCACACCAAAATCAAAATAAAGGATTTTTATTCCAAACAAAATACCTAAATAGAACTCTTACATTTTCATCGTGGAATTCAATGTTGCTATTTACTCTGATATCAGTAAGCTAGTGAAGTCAAACTCTAATTGATTTAATGTTGCTATTTACTCCGATATCAGTAAGCTAGTGAAGTCAAACTCTAATTGATTTAATGTTGCTATTTACTCCGATATCAGTAAGCTAGTGAAGTCAAACTCTAATTAATTTAATGTAAATTGATTAATCTAATTAATTAGATTCATGTTATTTTACTTTCCAAGCTTCTGAAGTAGAGAATACTAAAATCCTAGCAAAGACAGTTATGCCAGTTAAAAGTTTCAGAATGTGCACGTATCTGTATTTTAGTTTAATCTTACAGACAACTTATTAAATTGTGAGTCTGTCTGTTAGGGTACATGTACAGAATGAATAAGAGACTAAAACATGCATTGTTGTTGAAAAAAAGTCTATTTTTATACCCATAAACTTTACGATACCTTTGAATGGAGGACAGCTGATAGTTGACAAACAATTACCAATAATTCATTGTTGCCTAAGGGTCACAGTAGGATTAAGGTGTAAATTTATAATACAGAATTTTAGAAGGTCTTAAAAACAATTTGCTTTCCTTTGAGATGTTGTTTTCCCAGACAAAATTAGCCTGGAGTGATGACTACTGTGGTGTACAATTTCTTTTCTATTATATTGTATATTTACCAGGTATGTGAAAATAGTGTCTTTGAAAAGGAATAAAAAAACAAAAATCTTCAGTGTCCCTTGTGTTTACATAATGCACAATACGTGGAGAGTTGTCTGGGTTTTGGAATATGACTGTTGACACTCAAAGTAGAGTACATTGTTGGTGTTATTTGAATTCAGCTTTTATGTACTTATTGAGGCAAAGTTGTAACACAATGGATGCAGGGGGCTTGCAGGTAAAGTAGACACAACTGTTGATCTAACACATGTCAAAGCTGTGCTATGATATCTACTACTACCATGTCATATCATCAATCTGGTGTCAAAATGAAATATAGATAGTAATTAGACTTTGACGGTTTTGATTCATATTTTATGCCAAAGCAGATATCATAAGCTGGCTGTAAGCCATCAGGTATAAAGTACTTTCAACTCATTAATATGCAATTCATGTACTCTACTACATTTCAAAAATACCTTCATAAGGTGAATAACCACCAGTTTATCAACTTTGATTATCTCCTTATATGTACATAAAAATTACCATAATGCCATATAAGGGAAATATGTTGATTTCACCTACACTGTAAGGAGGTCAGCCTCAGTATTGCATATTTGTATTGAAATTACCTATAAATTTATGATTATATATAATAATGATATGGATAGATGACTTAACTGATGGTACATATAAATAGGTTGGATGGTGTATTTTTGTGGCTCGTAAATTGAAAAAAATCTCGGTTAATTTTCAACTTTACTTGGGGTAAGGGAGGTGGGAAGACACCTGTACTTGTTACCATTACTGATATGGTGGGGTTGGGTTTTTTTTGTTGGTGATACTTTCATTTCATAATCATACATTAGTAGTCTAAATGAATGACTTAGTTATGGCAAGTAAAGTCAGAAGGAAACTGTGTACCATTTCTTTTATTTCCCAAGTTTCAGCAATAAACGATATTTTCACTCAGATATTTACCCATGGGGTTGTTATCTTACAATCAGCGACATTCACATTCTGATTTAGATACTTTATTGCTATATGTATCAAAAACATTGTGATGTTTTCTTATCCTGCCATAGAGGGCATCATTTTTTTAAAATGTTTAGTTTTAAGAAATATAGAGTGGGTTAAGTCATGAGGGAAAACATTGCTCTCAGGTTATTCAAAATTTGATGCATCACAAGAAATTGCTGTTTACAGTGACTTGTCAAATTATCTTGGAGGGCATACTGAATTACACTTACATTTTGTATTGTGTATGAATACTTTTGTACACGTAACACCTTTTAGGATCAGCTTTTCCATTTATTCCATTAGTTCTTGCAGTAAAACTGTCAGGTGCAATACAGTACTTTTATGTTTTTAAGGTCAATTTAACAAAATTATGGTGCAGGTATTGTTCAGTTCAAACATTCTGAATGCCGCATCTTAATTAAAATGTCGTTATAACAGTAATGCTCTACAGTGGACAATAATTGATTTAGAAATCTCTTTGTACTCTAGAATATGTCTAATCATAGATTTGATTATATTTTACACAAAATCAGCTTCATGTCCATCACTTTATCCTGATAATATCACATAAAGCCTTGAACACTTGTATGTACCACAAATTTATTTAATATTTTAGTTCCATGTTATTTTATTAGAGAGCTGTAGTAAGACTACGTTTAATATTTGGACATTATATTTGGTACAAGGATGTGTTTAATCTTAGACGTTGTATTTGGTACTAAATTAGCTTTCAATCCATCATTACACATCCTGATAAAAGTCTTTCAAGATAATATTTAAAATGTGTAAATATTCTATGATTGGAGATTGTTTGATTTTAGTGGTGAAATTAAATGGTATACATTATATATTGTCATTCAGTGTGTATTTGTTTAACATTTACTGTCTCTCCATTTTAGTCTTATAGATTCCAGATAAAAATTAGTCTGATAGAGGCAATTACATTTTAGTTAATATTTACTGATATCATAATTGTAGTTATGTTATCCTTAGTTGGTATATTTTATTAATAAAATCTTTGTATTCTTTTAAGGCCCTGTTTACACTATTCTGTTTTCAAATAAAAACATAATGTTTATTTGAACCTACTGTTTACATTCAGATTCATGACAATGCAAAAAGAATGATTCAAACACACACATACCTGTACTTGACCTCAGAGTCATGAATGGTGTACATCTGCTTCTTCTGTAAAGATGGCACATGACAACAACTTGTCTTCACTTTCCCTCATCCATCCACTGAAACATTTTTATTTCCTTAATATCATCTGCCACTATAAATGAGGTACACATGCTTCCAAGCTGTTGTATTATATTTGCACACGTGCAATTTTTGTCTCCAGGGTTCTGAATAAATGGTCAAAAATGTTTACCAGTCTATCACTTACACACATGAACATACATTAAAACAAAAACAATATTATTGATCTTTAGTGTTTTTATTTGAAACTGTTGAGTAAAAGTGGCCTAACTGAAATTTCAGGAGAGCCCATGAAAATAAGAAATTCTGTAAAACCTGTCCAGCTCCTAGATAGTAAGTAAAAAAGAAACACCTGATTCACTATTTGTCAAATGGACAGGTTGTGAGTCGTATCACACTCTCTCAAAAATTGGAACATTTTTGAGTAAGATTACAACTTGGCAAAGTTGTCATAAGATTGCCTGTGAAGATGGGTTTCAGCATGAAAGCATGAAGAATATGCATTGGTCACTTCGTACCGCCAAGAAATTGGAAAAATATTGATGTCTAAGATCCAAATTCATCAAACACTTGATTCTAACAATCATAAGTAAGTGCATGTAACACTCTGCACCCATACACATATATGGAAAAATGTTGTCATGTGTAGCCACAAGGAATGCTTGGAAACTACCTTTCCTGTTTTCAAGAGGAAATATACGTCGGCACAACAATGTCATCCAAAGTAGTTTTTATAGCTCTTAAAGGTCGAATGGGGACATAGATCTAAATGTACGTCATCTTTCACTAATGAACTACAACTCTGAATAAATTCATTATTTGGATAACATGTTAGTCTATAAATAGTATAAAGGCAATCTTGTCATGTTTTGTAGACTGATATGATGAATATTGGATAGTGACCAATCAAATACACTGAGATATGATGTGATGAACATTGGATAGTGACCAATCAAATACACTGAGATGTAATTAAATTTTGATAAACAGAAAGGCACAGCAATCAGTCAAACACACACATAGAAAACATGAATTATTCAGTAAAAATTTTGGACTGTACATCAAGACATAATCGTGAAATGGGATTTTTTATTAAATTTCAAATTTTCTTTAACCAAAATAATGATACTACAAATAATTGCAGATAATTAACATTCATAGGATTGCATGTCAAGAGTAATTTTCTGAGATTGTTTTGAAATTTGGGTATGAAAGTTTACTGATACTCTGTCAAAGTTTAGTGATAAGCTGTCAAACTTGACTTAGTAGGGAACAATGGATATTTTCTGGTTTACAAATAATACTGTAGTTTATTTGCAGTGACTTTTACAGTGAGGGTCTTAATTGAAGAATGAGAAAACACATACCCTACTCTTAATCATAGTACAAGTATAAATAATGTACCAAAATGATTTGGCCAGCAATGTTTTCAATGATTTAGCCGGCAAAATGTTCCATGATTTAGCCGGCAATATGTTCAATGATTTGGCCAACAAAATTTTCAATGATTTGGCCAGCAATATGTTCAATGATTTGGCCAGCAATATTTTCAATGATTTGGCCGGCAATATGTTCAATGATTTGGCCGGCAATATGTTCAATGATTTGGCCAGTAATATGTTCAATGATTTGGCCGGCAATATTTTCAATGATTTGGCGGCAATATTTTCAATGATTTGTTTCTAATCAGATAACTTTATCTTTATTTTATTTAACACAGAGTAAAAGATGTGGATCATGAAACCCAAGAAAATACTAATGTCTTAAGAGGGACTTGGAAATTCAAATAAAAACAAAGAACTGGTGATTAATTACTCAAACAAACAAGTAAACATGAGAATACAGTTATTATAGCAATAGTGATTGTTGCATTGCAGTGGAAGTAGGTTGTAAAAAAAGGTGTATTTCCACAGTATCAAGGTCAGTTATTTATGTAAATAAGAACATAAGTTACACTTGATATATGTTGTGTGAAACTAATACACCAACTGTTCAATTTGTTCAAGGGTGCTCTTTTTTTTGTCAATATATAAACAGAAAGAAATACCGGGGTGAAATACTGAGGTGGGGAACTCAAGGAGTTAGTCAACAGAAGTACAAGACACCTTTCCAGATAAGGAAAGGCTCTGTTTTGTCTGAAAGTATGCAGGGGTGTGTTCCCGAATAGCAGTACACGTCATTGGCCCTACCTGTAATTTCTTTCCCTTCAGTGATTTCATTGTATATTGTCCTTTCTCATTTGAATGTGGAATAAGGTTAAAACAAACAATGCGCTTTTGTCCAAATGCAGTCAAATATTTGCATGTGAGTGGAAATAAAAAGGTTATGGTGAACACAATAACAAAGGAGAATGAGTAAGTACAGCTATTCACTTGCACTTTTCATATTCAAATATATGCAAATGTGCTAGCATATAGCTGTTAAGCTAACAGGTAGCCAGATGCAAATTGATCTCCATCAGTGTATTACCCTTCAGGTGGAGTTTGTGTAACGATCGAAGTCCCATCGACTTACTTCAGTGTTTGAAACTCATCAATTCTGTCTGGTAGCAGTATTTTTGGAAGCAGAATCTCAGGTGTTAGGGATTCAGGGAGCAGTGAGACTTGGTGAGTACCGTGATTCGTATGAACACAAAAACTGTCTGCCGTTGTGTTTGTTTCAAACTCTAGTGTGTTTAAACCGTCGCAGGCTGGGTTGTGA
Organism: Glandiceps talaboti; assembly: GCF_964340395.1. Lineage (NCBI taxonomy): Eukaryota > Metazoa > Hemichordata > Enteropneusta > Spengelidae > Glandiceps > Glandiceps talaboti. The sequence continues at coordinate 2,911,458 of NC_135549.1, read as the reverse complement.
CGATCAATGGACAGTGAACTGTTGTAGACACACTGGTCGAATGTTTGTTAGTCTCAGACCAAGTATATCATACCTGAAGTTTTTGAATACTTGTTTAATTAGAGAACAGCACTTTAAATCTATAGATAATTTTTATTCTCGTTGTCAAAATAAGACCACTGAGTGTTAGAGCACAGAATGCATGGTATGTTTAGGTCATGATGTATCTATCTAAGGAATAATATCATGAAAGTGACTTGATATTAAGCCATAAATTTACAGTGATCGATATACTACAGTTCAATTTGTGCTGTATTGTCAAGGCTTTTACCTAATTTCCTGCCAAGTCTACCATCTCCTCAAAGTGTATTTGTTGTGGTAGCCTTGTGGGTAACTACTACCTTTACTCAGTAATAGCTTGGTATGTAATTCTAGGCAGCATGCCACTAAGTGCAGTCGGATTAATGGTACTGTGTGTATTTACTTCAAAGCCTACCATCCATTCCTGTATTATTTGCTGTCTCTGGCAATGAAATTTTATTGGTTTTCGGTGAATAGATGTATAAAGTCTGTCTCTCGGTAGGATGTAGATTACGCAGTGTATGTATCGCTGCCTTCAGGTGTAGGCTTGGGGCCAATTCCTCGTTAAATAAGTTTCACGTTACGTAGGTTATCAAAGGTAGAATGGAAATGGGATTGCATACAATACCCTCCTGTTTTTAATATTCCAGGTGTGGCAAGCATGCATTGATGGGAAAGAAAACTTGTGTTTTAAAGAGCACATGGGTCATTATAGTGACTAATTAAACAGCTAAAAATACACAACTGAGTAAACAAAGTCTGATTCTCTTCGAATATTGACTTGTAAATCTGAAGTGAGCTGAATTGAAAAGGTATGATAATTTAGGAAACCACACCCTACCTTGCCCAAACTGATCACTTTCACCCATGACATGAGTCAGTCTGTGGTGCCAGGGTGTTCCCTCCCTTTTGTAATGACTGTCAGTAAATTTACACACAGCTTTAAAAAGCCATATTGGGAACAAAACAAACATGAAAGGTTCTAAAAGCATAGGGTTAGCATAATTTCACCATCCATTGCTTTGGTTTGGTCATAGACAGTGGAGGGGAAACTGTCTATGTTTTGATCATAGACAGTGGAGGGGAAACTATGGTTTGATATAGTTTGATCATGGATAGTGGCGAGGAACTGTCTATGGTTTGATAGTTATCCATCGTTCTATACCGCTGTATGTGTAACGTATAATAAATTCGGCAACTGTACTTCTCTATCAACAAGGGTAGAAATAGGTTTTTACAAATGATAGCAATATCAGGGACCTAGAGTCAGCCACTGTCTTCAAATTATGATACAATTAGCACTAAATATATTGTAGCATTGAGGGTTTGCGGTCTGTGATAATGTTGCATTTGAATGAACCACAATGTAAAATCTGAAATCTGTGTCTCTAGACTGAATATGTCCATGATATTTCAAGTAAAAAAAACCTGTTACAACTTGAACTTATCATGTATGAATGAACCATAATGAACTTATGCAGCTAGGGACTGGCTGCTCTAATAGGAACACTAACAATGTTATACTAATTGTTACATAAGTGTTATAATTGTATTATCATTATTACCATTTCTTTACAAAAAATAACAATGGACATTGACACATTTTAATTAAAGATGATTAATTGTCCCCACTCATAGATCCTCCACCCACAGAAATTAATTCCCTAGCACTGTAGTTTACTCCCTTGTTCCTCATAAAATATTGTACAAATTATGTCTTTCAAAAATGGTAATATTTATCTGTCATAGTTTGTACTGTGAGTAAGAGTGTTTTGTTACTAGAATAAATGCAGAATTTGTACTGAAAATTGAATGCATAGTAGAATTGAAGCCCTATGAGGAGTGGTCACTATTATCCTTTGAAGTCCTTGACATAAGGAGTGGATGTTGGCAAGCATTATTGTTAGCTGTGAGCAACACTAGGTTAGACTATTCACACTTTTATTTGGGGACAAGGAGACTAGAATGAAAAGGCTCAGGCCAAATACACCAAGCGAGTTTTTCAATGTGTGTGTCAAAAACATAATCCAGAATCCATAATGTCCTGTTCTATCCAGAAAGACAACAAAATGATGTCAAAGTAAAAGGATTTCAGGTTCCAATACATGTAAATCCAAAATTAGGATAGGGTACAGGTACTTTTGTGTCCTGTTTTTTTATGTGTGTATGCTGATATTTTTGAGTTTTAGTTGTCTACATGATGTGCAAATGAAAGGTAGCCATATTGTTCTGATAGTGATATATATACTGATGTGAGTGGTCATGAACTTGCCCTATTCTTGGATGATTTTATAACCAGATTTTATCACCAACTCAAAAAAACAAAGTTGGCATTATTGCAAGAGCCAAGTTTTATACATAACATGTTCACTTTGTTTCGGTCCAGGGCTATGGCAGCCATTACCACCACATCAGTCGTTATCATGGATTTTTGTTTTGCTCTTAGGCCACAGCAATTGTTACATGGGTTTTTCTTGTGCCAGTCATCTAGAAGTGCATGATCTACAGTTGGTAACTGCTACTTTTAAGAAAAAATAAAACCCCTGGATTTTTAATTTGTTTACTGCATTCTTTGTGTACTTAGCTTTTTGGAAAGATGTATTGCGGTCTCCACATGGAGGTTAATATGGCTTGCACAACACATTTTTCATAGCATAGTTCTTGAACTCATACAATGGAAATGTATTGACTGTTTGTTTCACTGCACTTTGTATTCAATACAAGTCTTGTAGACATGTGTGCTCTCACCTCAATCCAAAGCTGTCTTTGTTTGAATGTGGTCATGGGACCATAACATGTTTTATGGTCTACATTTTGGCCAGCATTGGATGACAGCCCCTTGATTCACTGTTAATAAAAAATTATGGCATCTGAAAAGCTTTTGTTGGGTTGCCTGGCATGTTGACTTGTATTACCATTCACTATACTCATTTTACTACATCAAAAGAAAGAATAACCAAGAATAGAGAACAAAAATATAAATCATCAAAGCTGCTCTTAGACCTATTGACTGTATAAAATTAAAATTGAAGTCCTGAATTTGGTAGTCTAGAGACTAGGCGTGGGTTTGAATCTGAAGGTCTCTTTACCCTGTCTTCAAATAATACCCAGCTCCTAGTCTATGAAGTTGAGAAAATAAACATGCACATTGAAGGAAATAGATGCTGTAACTGTAACTATATCTAAATTTTACTGTGCTGTTGGAAAACACAAGATGGTGAAAATCAATATCGACTTTTTTGTACTCAGTTTAACCAAGAAAAGATTGACTTGCTAAACCACTATATACATTGTACATGTGTGAATGTATATATAGAAAGAGAGAAATTAAAATTAATACTGTAATACTAAATGTCATTAATGGTGTTTGGCAAGCTCAAAATGATGACAATTTGGCCAAGAAAAGCTGAATCTAAAGCCATACATGTCAGGAGATACAGTATAAATGCCTAGAGTCATAACATGAAGTGAAAAGAATTAATACTGTAAATACATGTATCAACGATGGCTGTTGAAAAGATCAAGTCACTAAAATCGATCTTTTCACTGTATTCCCAGTTTTAATAAAGTCTCGAGAAGATTAAATCACTAAATTCAGTCTTTTAGAGCACACAAGTGTTTTCAACTCATAAAAATACGTGAACAGATATATTAAGACTGTAAATATCAATAATGACTTTTGGAAAAGTCAGGACACTGAAATCGATCGTTTGACTGTATTCCCAGTTTATACATAAAAACATTAATCACAAAAGTCAGTCTTATAAGAACTTACAACAACTTAAAGTCATCAAACAGAGTGATAAGATATATTATGTAATATTAATTTGTAAATATCGACAATAACTTTTGGAAAAATCAAGAGACTGAAATCTTTTGAATTTGTCTTCAGTTTACT